>NC_070594.1:22472963-22496852 GCF_027409825.1 Scomber japonicus
CTCCTGGACCATAAAATAGTGATTGTGAATGTTGTAATCAAACATTTGTGAATGACTGATGGGGAATATATGAATGTGAATCGGTGTAGACTAGTTATGAGTCAGAAAATTAACAGTATGGAAGAGTTAAGAAGGATAAAAGTCAGAGTTTGGTTTATCTGATCACAACTCATGTCCATGCTGATGCTATAAGCTATGAGAGACATTTTATAGGGTGAAAAGCTAAAAAGATGACACTATTCTGTGTGTTTTGAGGTATTTTCTTTATAACTTTATGTGCTTATTGTGTCACAGTCATCGTGAGCCACCCAGAACAACAAGTCTGACTTGTTGACTCCATGTCTTTCCGCTGTCCAGCTGATAACCCTCCAATCATAAACCTGCTGCTCATGCAATCAAGCCACTACAACACTTTGAGTATGTTCAAGTGCTGCCTGTGTATGAACTCTGTCAGCGTTTCCTCCTTCTGCATAAATGGGACTGTGATTTGTTTCTTACCACACACATAACACTGCACTGTCTGTTTCTCTGTGTGTTGTGTCTACCTCTATCTGAAGTAGACAAAAGCTCATATTATTACATCATGTTTTGGTCCTTGCCTCTGGATATTTAAGAGTAATCCTACTCCTGGTGAGAATAATGGTTTATTTTTAAACCCTGTGTGTGTGAGATGTCTAGCAGCCCAGAGGCAACCCACAGTAGGTGTCATTGGATTTATTTCCTTAATTGTCAGCCACTGTCAGGATAACACTTAATACTGATTTTTAATATTAAAGCTTAATTCATTTACTGTAAATGAGCAGTTAAATGTCCTCTCTTGGTGTATCTGGCATCTAAAACCTCATCATTACACTCAGTTTAACTCATTCAAATGAAACTTTGCATAAGTTTGACAGAGGAATAAGGAATATGGCTCAAATTTTAGGATAATTAATGCACTTACTGTATTGAAAATATACTGTATGTACTGTATAACACTTTATATTTCTAACCACAAACCACAACAAATAAAATAAAATAAATAAAGCATGCAACTATTTAGACTCAAATACAGTTTTAATCTGCAAAAATCACAATAATTGTCTCAGGAACGTGATCATTTGTGGCCTTAGTTAGATTGTTGTTCAATTATAGTTTATTTTTTATATATTAATACACATTGTCACTTGTACTATAAATAAAATATAAGTTTCACTCAAAAACATGCAGAGGAGGGAGCAGTAGTGTCTGCAGAGCTTCTAATTAGGATGCACAAGCTCCAGCAATCAGAGGAGTTAACTGCTATGTAGCATAATAGGCTAAACTCCTTCAACTCCAAAAACCCTGAAAAACAGATTGCTTTGAACACAACTATCAATTGTCACATTATCTTTACATGATGAGTTAGTTATCAAATGTTCATCGCATAATACATTCCTTTTCTATTAATTAATTACTCAATTAGCATATGAAAATGTGTGTGTGTGTGTGTGTGTGTGTGTGTGGGGGGGGTGTGATTACAGTAACTAACTGATATGACAATAAAAAGAGAGATAAAAGATCTTTAATGAATGATGGACAGAATCAGTCAAGTCCAGTTTCAATGCATTCATGAGCTTTATAATGTTTATTGAATAACAAATATTACTCCTCACTCTTCCACTCATTTTTTCTTCTTTCTAAAATCTCTCTCTCTCTCTCATCTCTTCCTCTCTCAGTATAATCTCTCCTCATTTCTTCTCTTGAACACATGAAGGTCTAACTACGATAAACTCTCTGATGGGGACTGTTGGCCGAGCACTGAGGCACATTAAAGCATCTGATGCAATGAGAGGCTGAGGCAGGAAACTGGGTGCTTACTGTAGTTGGGAGGGGTTTCACTCTTTCACTGTGTGTGTGTGTGTGCGCGTGTGTGTGTGAGTGCGTGCAAACACATCTCACATCTCACATGTCAACACACTGTATGTTTACAGCAATTCAG
Organism: Scomber japonicus; assembly: GCF_027409825.1. Lineage (NCBI taxonomy): Eukaryota > Metazoa > Chordata > Actinopteri > Scombriformes > Scombridae > Scomber > Scomber japonicus. The sequence continues at coordinate 22,474,924 of NC_070594.1, forward strand.
GCAGCAAATTCTCACTTCTGGTGGTGGAGACTAAAAATATTTGCTGCCCTAATTCACTAGAACATTACTGGGACAGACAGTGAAGTGACAGCAGCTTACAAACGCAGCTGTTCCACTCTTGTTTCTTTTGTTTCTTTCTCACTTTTATCTGCAGTTCAGTCTCCAAATGGGAAAGAAAAAAAGTCAATAAGCTCACAAATCAATACATGCACTTACCAGCTGACTGTCGTCAAAAACAACATTGATACTAATGGAGCACTCTGGCCTGAAAGATTGACACACACATCATATCTACTCATGGATGGAAACTACAGCCTCCACTCTGGACCAACTGAATTATTGAGTATCAGTAAACAGGAAGAGAAGATCCCACTGGGAAGCACGTGTGTGTGTGTGTGTGTGTGTGTGTGTGTGTGTGTGTGTGCTGTTAAGTGGCTGGGCGGGGGTTGCCCCACATTTGGTGCTCGTTTACACATAAAAACACACCCATGTCTTTATGTCTATACCTACAAGGACCCTAACACATTTTGGGTTACATTTTTTACCCATTTTTGATCAGGTTAACTTTACCCAGTAGCAATCTGTTATTTTGACCCCATGTTACACACAAAAGGCTTTAGCTAAATGATGTGCAGATGACATACAAGTTATTAACAATTAATAAAAAAAAGACTAGAGTGAATTATAACAAACTTAATTTGGGTATAAAATGCAACAATAACATAAAAATATAGTAAAGCTGGGTCTCTAATGGCTTTTGGGGTAACTTTTTGTTAATGGATAAGATTTTAACACAGTCAGGGCGTAGACTACAGGGGAGCCAGAGGGAGTTTGGCTCCCCTTAATAAGACTCATGTTTTACCCTGAACATCTGATCATTTATGAAATTTCAAGGAGTCTCTAAAATATTGACAATATTTTATTTTTACATCTATTTTTGCCATGCATTTCTATTTTTTTTTTTTTTTTTTTGCATTTTCTTAATCTTGGATCAACATAATATGTGACCTCCCCCATAAGCCATGATGTAGTTTGATTTTCAGTGTTTAAACTTGACCTAACAAAGCATTAGCCGAGTAAAGAAACACACTTTGACAAGATGATTAGGGCAGTGAGTGAGTGATGGTTTGTTGCTCTGTGCTATGCTATTACAGTTAAAGCCCCTAAAAATATTATGTTCTCAATCAAGGGTCCTACATGAACACACTGTTCTCTGTAGTTTTTGTTATTTCACACTGGATGTTTCTGTTTTTGTCTTTTTCTTTGGGATTTCCTTTCAATCAGAATCTGATGATCTGATGACAGTTGTTTGGTCGCTGTCAATCAAATCGAATCACATGAAGCAGATCAAGAGAGTTTTTATAAAGTTAAACTGTCAATAAGTCATTTCAAAATACTTACCTCTTTAAAATCCTAATAATGGCATCTTCTCCCTCACTGAAACATTGCTTCACTGTAAAGTCAACATTTGCCTGTTGCGCCAAAACTGGCTTTGAAACTTAGTGGTGATGTCCCAAATCAAGCTTGAACAGACACTCATTAAACATTTGAACTTTAAGGTAAGCACAGAGAAACTTTCCACTCTCAGCATATGAATATAAAAACAGCCTGGTGTCAAACTCTGCATATACATCATTCTGCAAAGTGAAGCTCAAACTTCAAATGAAGTAAGAAAAAAAAAAACACATTTTTGAGTGGAGGGCAACTTTAACGTTCATGAATTTTTAATGTTACTGAGAAACACTTCAGACTTGAAGCCAAGTTTTCAGGGGCTTCAAGGGCAAACGTGTCCAACTGCAGACTTCACTCTGGAGCACACAGGTCTGGGAGCAAATGGGAGGTTTACTATTACTGTCATTTTACCTCGTGTTTGATCAGGGTGAGAAGCTGCCATGACTTCAAAGTGAATAAATATGCTACAGGTGTAATAAAACGACTTTGCTGGCCTTTGGTAAACGTCTAAGTATATTTTCTCTGAGCTGTAAAGCTAAAAGTACATCACTGCTGCTGGAAATCCCATTCAGCTGCAAAACCATCATATTCTTTACTTGATTCATTCTTTGACATTGACTTCAGTAATACCATGAATGAGAAATATGAATGACCTACTACCAACTGTATCAGATGGCCTCGAAATTCTCTCAAGCTTTAATAGTAGGAAAATGTTCAATTGGACATGTATGTAAGAGGTGTGTGGCGGTGATGTAATTCAAAATAGTGCATCATCTGCACCGGACGTTTCCATTACACTAGTAACACAAACATGAGTTCAGAAGTGTGGCTTTTTGCACCTGTGATGCTTCCAAATAAATCTGTTTGACTCTGGGCTCAACAAAGCTCACCAGAGCCTGAAAAACATTTAGAAACAAATATCCGGGACTCATCCATCCATGGTCTGCATCTAATCCAGGTCTTTAGTATAGGCAAGTCAAAATAACCCAGACACTCTTCTTCCAGGCTACCTCATGCACCTCCTCCTCTGGGATCCCAAGGCACTCCCAGGCCAGATGGGATATGTATAATCCTTCCAGTGTGCTCTGGATTTGCCTCTGGGTCTCCCCTGTGTTGGCTGGAAGCATCCACAAGCATCCGAGGCAGGAAGGGTGGGGGGGTGTAGGGGAGGGGGGGTCTAAATGAGATGCCAAATCCACTCTCAAAGGAGCACTTTACCTACTACTGACTCATTTGAATTGCTTATATGTGGAATATTTTGGGATGGTTTTATCCCTACCCTAAGTTTTTTTTTTTTTTTTTACTAAATTTTGGGTCCCATTTTCATCAGATTGAAAGACAACATGTGTCCACCTAAGAGCATTTGGATTTGATTCCTGTTTTGTTAACACTTAAATACTGTTCAGGTCAAAGTTGACCAATTCTTACATCTGAGATCAGCAAAAAAAACTGACATTAGATGGAGTTAACATACAAAGAAGGAAATATATTCAACACATATTCATCCAAAACATCAAAAATATTCATTCTTCACATTCAATATCATTTGTTGAAATAGTTTCTCCTGTTTTATGAAACATTGGACCACTATAGTGTTTTTTTCTATAGTTTTTTTCTTTTCTTTCTGCTGTCTGAAAGCTTAATGAAGGCTTGATCTCACATTTATCTGTGACTGATGAGGTATTTATGAGAAATGTGTTATTGAGACTAAATGTGAGGACGGGTCAGAATATGAACAGCTTGAGAGGGTTAATCACAATTAGTGGACTAGTTCTTACGACGCCTCACAAGTTGTAAATAGAAACATCAGTGACGCAAAGAAAAAAAGTGGACAGTCTGTGCTGAATACCCACAGCCGTCACAGACAGAGACGCGGGCTGACAGGTATTGTGTCAATCGACAGACCGCCTTAAAAGCTAGAAGGACCCGCTGGCATCTCGGATGACAACAAATAACAAAGCTCCATCTCTGAAGAACAAAAAAAACAACTCGACTTTCTGTTTCTGTACTTCTTGAGTGTTTGATAAGAGCTGAGAGCTGTACAGAGACATGAAGGCGTTGTGTGGGCTGCTGGAGTGCGTGGGATAAAAACATCGGGGGGTCCGTATATGACAAGCAGAGAAAGGAATAGTCAAGAGATGGCCCAAAAATCAAACGTTTCACTCTTGTCTTCCGGTCACATGGTAGCAGTGATGACATGGAGATGCAACCACAGTATAATAAAGATGTTGAATTTTTAGTTTTAGTGAGATAGATAGATAGATATATCCTTTTTGGTTTTCAAAAGTTTAGAGGATGTTACATGTTTGGCTCCAGACTCCAACTGAAATGTTTCAATTTGTGGAAAAGTGAGGCTCCAAATCAGTATCTCCAGGTCAGATTGAAGATTGATACTGCCAGCTGAGAGTGCCAAAGACCTGATGAGATTATAGCAGTTGGACCAGATTTAATGAATTTGTTCAACATGTTAAATTAGATGATTTTTTTGGGGGGATAAACATGAAATAATTCTTTGTTTTTTCTTGGATTGGGCACTGACTACATGTTGTATGTTACATATTAGCTTAGTTGCAGTAAACACCTTTGTTATAGAAGTTGTTGTAGCTCATTCTAAAGTATTTACAGCAGCAGGACAGTATGGAGTCATGTTCATTGACAGCATGGTGGTTAAAGTAGCTTTAGAAAGCTCATTTAACCTTTGTGTCGCCCTCCTGGGTCAAATGGACCCCGTCTGTTTTGACTGTTCCTTCTTTCCTCCCTTCCTTCTGTCCTTCTTTCCTTCCATTTCTTCCTTTCATTCCTCCCTCCTTCTTGCTTTCTTTCCTCCCTCCCTTCCTTCCCTCCCTTCTTCTTTCTTTCCTCCCTCCTACCTTCCTTCCACCCTCCTTCTTCCTCCCTTCTGTCCTTCTTTCCTTCCTTAATTCCTTTCATTCCTCCCTTCCTTCCTCTCTTCTTTCTGTCCTTCTTTCCTCCCTCACTCCTTCTCTTTCTTTCCTTCCCCTACCTTCCTTCCTCCCTTCCTCCTATCTTCCACCCTCCTTTCCTTCTTTCTCCCTTCCTTCCTTCTTCCTCCCTTCCTTGACTCGATGACAGCAGGAGGGTTAAGTGGTATAAGAAATGAATCAGTTCACAGATTAAGCCAGTTGTAGTTTCATGTGGGCACTTCTTATGTTGGTGCAGCTTTGTTGTGTTTATGTATATTAGTTTATTAATGTAGAAGTTTGAGAAAAAGATGACATATAAAGGATAAATAGTCGTTTATCTCTTTAAAGTAACACTGATTTTTCATCAGCCAATACCTCCAGTGGGATCTCTTAGTGGGTAAGAGTACATCACTGGCTGCACTGGGTTGCTCTCACATGTAGTAACTAGAATAAAATGTGCTTTTTTCCCAAATTGGACTCCCCTGAATTCATCAGAAATTGGGTGAAGGTCTCATTTAAAAAGAGCATTTAGTTCTTTGCAAAAAAAAAAAAACCTCAAGAAAGTCTTTTGGCTACAAAAACGCAGCAGGCTCTCCCTGATCACACTTTAATTTAGTTCTTGTAAAGCTCTCTGTGGCAAATCCTTGAAAGGAGGCCCAGGTGATTCAGCCCCCACATTTTCCACCTGTACCAAAGATGACTAATCTGTGTCCTCCTCCGCATTACAGCTCTCCGACACTGCAGTGATTGATGCCAGGGCCTCAAACTGCTCCAAACATCACTGCAGGTGGACAGACTAAAACAAGTAGCCCACAGGTTAATCCACAGCTGGAGAGGTGACAAATTGATGTCTAACCCAACACTGCTAGTTTTCTACACATATTAATCAGATGCTTTGCTGCCTCTTTTCATTTGAAGAGTAAAAAGCATTTCAGCAGAAATCTGTGCAGGGGATTTATTGATACTTCACAAAAGTAAAGCACATTTTCTTTCTAAAGCCTTAAAGTCCCTGCAGCTGCTAATCAAGAAGTGATGTTGAATTTTTTTACTATTAAAAAAGTAATCTAAGAAAGAAGCAAAGGGATTCATATGTCACTATTTACTAAAAAGTGTGGAAAGACCTTTTATCTTGAATTCTTGAAGTTTTATTACCGATATTAATTACCTTTACTGGTGTTATTACAAGATGTTTATTATGTATATTATGATGAGTTTTTTTTTTTTTTTTGCTTTACCCTGTCCTGTATGTTTTTTTTGTTTATTTGTATAACTCCAATCTATTCTGTGCATTAAAGTCAGTAAACACTGGCCGGATTTATATGCTAGTTTCAGGAAATCCTATGTAGTAATTTTTTACTTACCACACTGTCAGAATTTTTGGTTTATAGTAGCACATTTGTCAAGAATACACCATATAGTCCTTGAGCGTTGAAGTTAAAAAAGGCCTATTATGCTCATTTCCAGCTCTATATTTTGTATTCTGAGACTCCACTAGAGTATCTTTTCATGAGTCAGAGTTAAAGAAACCCCTTATTTATCTTTTAACAGTCTGTTTTGCAGACCCTCAGTTTAGCCTCTGTCCATTCAGGCAGTTTTAACTCTGGTCTCTTCTTAAAGCCCCCCCCTCGCCCTCACCCTCGTCCCCTTGATTGGCCAGCTTTGTGAACACCTCCCAAAGGGACAGCTGTAACAGAATTGTGTTAAATTACCATTGAAGCAAACCCAACATTTCCTGCTTTACTGCTTCATATTAAAAGCTTGTAAATGACTAAATAACAGGGTACTTTTATTGTGAGGAGTTTATAGAAAATCAAACACCATCCTCTCCGAATTAGCAGAGCTTGGTAATTTGCTGCTCTCTCTCTATACTCTTTAAATAAAACCTGTTCCACACAACAACTATGGAGAGACCGGGGTGCTCTTTGTTCAGCAGATCAGTTAGAAATAATTCAGAGAAGAACAGTACAAGCAGAAACAGCCAGAGATGATGATGTTTGATGAAGAGCTGCTGACAACCAGCACATCTCTAAAAAGGTAAACTGCTTATTTGACTTTGCTGTGCTGTGTAATGAAAAACACTCACAGCATGACAGCTTGACTCATACTGAAGAAAAAAAACATTAGAAAGTGAGCATTCACAGCAGTCTGAAGTCAGTGCTTTTTACTCAGGGATTACTTCTACATATGTTTACCTCATTATTGAACACTTTAACCACATTCAATATGAACATCCAACACTGTAACCTTGGATTTATTTGACTAAAAATAAGGAAAAGCATAATAGATCCCCTTTAAAACAAATCTACTGAGAAGTCAAGGTCCACAAGCTTTCAACTGCATCTTAATATTTTATCAAACTCATTTTGCTTGTTTCTACAGGGGATTTTTTTTTGCTGGATCCAGGCATCCTGGTCCAAGGACAGTAATAAATACTTCACATTTGCATTTTTAAATGAAATACCCACATGACATTCAAATCAACTGAATTTTACGCTTTCTATGCTTTTATTTTGACATCATTATTGCTCCAGAAATCACACTGAAACACAAAACCCAATAGAACTTATTTAAACAGGAGTGTCTTAGTGGCATTTCACTGCAGAGCAGGATGAGGGTAATGATATTTAGCTCCAATACATGTAAACACGCTTTGTAGAGGAAGTTTAGAGGGAGAAAAGATCTGTTTTTTTATGTTATACAGAGAAAAACAAACAAACACTGACTTAGGTTGACATCACAGCTCATCTTTTTCTATCATCTCTCTCAGCAGTGGTCAACATAGTCCAAATAATGAGCCTAGCAGAAAATACAGACGAGCTGGTTTCTGTCTCCAGCTGTGAGAACAGTTTAAGTGCAATCAGGTGAATCAGCATCATAGGAAGAACAATGGGAGCCCGAGGCAGTCATAGTCCCAATCCCAGACCTCTACCCTTTCCCTGCTCACTAGTTACTCACTGCAAGATGCAATCAGACAGCAGCTCTGCAGGAGAAAGTACGAATAAATCCACTTCCCTCTGACTCAAAGTGAGCTGTCATTATTGTGTGCAAGGGACAGAAAGAGAAACATGACACATTGGGTTGCTTGCTTTTAAAAAGTAGTCAAGAGATCAATACAAATTAAATGAAAAGGAGGGAAAAATAAAAGCCCATGGAAACAAGTATTTTTCAGTTTCCTAACAAAAACACAAGAGCACCAACAAATCGATAACGGCATTTATTTATTTCATAAACTTTAATACTGTGATCACTGCAAATGTCTTTTTCATACCTTGAACATTTTACAAAGACAATGGATCTGGGATTGAAACAGTATTTGTATTCTGTAAAACGTATGGTCCTTTTGATATTGTGTGCTTTATCTCACTTTTTACATTTAAGGTTTCTTCTTCTTCCAACCCCCGGAGGAAACTAAACAGATCACGACGCAGCGGGTTAAAGCTGTGACTCTGAGCTCGGTGAACCCCCGCCCACCCTCCGTCCCTCCACCCCCTTGCCCGATGCGATCGCTGACCTCACCAGTTCACCTGACTGAAAACAAGCATCCCTACCATACAAAACAACATCCAAGTCCTGCTCTCGTCTGATCGGCGACGCCTGAGGAAAAATAAAGAGACGTTCTCGTTTCTTGAAGCGAAATAAAGTGGAGCACCTTCCTCTTGTTTGTTTATTTGTCAGGAACTTTGCCGGCAGGAAAACTACAGAGCAACAAAGTACACATCTATACAAGATCGCACAGGAATGGATCAATTTCACCCTTCTCATCCATAAACCTGTAAACTCAATCATTTATATAAAACATTGTGCAAAGGTTCTTAACAGTAAAAGATATTACAAAATGGAACATTGAAACATTCACATTTCCCATATCCCCTCTGAAAAAAGCAACAACAACAACAAAACAAAAAAAAACAAAGCTGAGGAAAGAAAACATATATGCACTGAAAAACAACAACATTCGCACTACATTTACTGGACTGGCGTGTGTGAGGATATTTCTCTGTATAAGGTTGATAACTGTATCATCCAACTCGATGCAGAACGATTTACAGTGAAAAAATGTATCAGGAACATTTCTGCCTACATGACTCATCTGTTGTGTATATTTTTGAGGATTTCACATTATTGGATGACCATGGAGGCAAAAAATGCAGACGGCTTTTCACAACTGGCCAACTTATTAAACCTTCTGAATCATCTCACTGAGCAAATATCGACTGTCCACTGGTGTTGTTATTGTGCATACAGACCAAAAAAAAAAAAAAGATTCTTAAAACAGAACCATGACTACTTTAGGCTTTTTTTCTTTGCTTTTTCTATTATTTTTTTTTCTAAAGAGTCCACTCATTTCTCTACTGAACTGTAGAGCTGAATGAATATGTCAGAGTAAACATCACATTTCTTTAGGCTTGTTATATTCTCTTTACATTCAGACCAGGGGCCGTTGTGCTATATGCTGCAGGGTTAAAATTGCATTAATTTTAAGATGAAATTAGATTAGATTTTCATGAAAAGGGCTTGGATGTTAGCCCAAACACTCAGGTTGTAATGTCAGACACCTGGAAGAGGAAGTAACTTTGTTTTAAGAAGCTTTCAAATTTGAGGGGAACTTATTTTTTCCAATTCTTTCTTATTACAAGCGCCAGGTTTGAAAAACGAAACTGCATGCAACTGAATGTGGACACATACACACACACACACACACACAAACATTTCCATACACTCTCACACACTTGTCTCCCCCTTGTCTATATCTGGAGGCTGCTCAGCCTGTTTGTGTTCAGTGCAAATATTCATCTGAACAAGAGAAAGGCTGTTAGTAACACAGAAACCTCGCAACAGATTCCCTGGACAAACATTTATGAGGCGGGGAGTGCAATGTGAACTTGATTAAAAATCATACGTGTGTGTTTGTTAGCAGGTGTGTTTTTTTTTTTTTCAGGATGAAGAAGGAGGAGTGCTTCACCCGCCCCCCCCCCCCCCCCTTTTCATCTGTTCCCCAGGTGCTGTTTCAAAGGCACATCCCTGCTCTGCCTGGGAGAAAATGACCAAAATAAGTGACAGTAGGCACGGCTGGATAGACTGATGCACATTCACACAATGGCAACACACACTGCCACTGGTACAGTAAGGTATTGTATCTCCCTTTTTGTCATTGGGGGGGGGGGGGGGGGGGTTCAATCTAACCATAGAAGCAATTTTTGTTGAATTACTTTAGGAACTCGTCAAAAGATCCTCGTGTTTTCAACAAAGACTGAACCTGAGGAATACTACAGATGTTAGACATTAAACACACACGAACACATACACACGCACACAAGCATACCTAAGGTCTGCTCCCTTTATCAAAACTCGAACTTTGATTGTCTGTCAAAGCTGGCTTGTGATTTCTCGTCCTGTCCTGTGGTTCATGTGGCCTCCTGGACGATGTCTGACTGATTGCTGAAGAGGCATTGGAAAATACAGAGTGACTGGCGGCACATTTAATACTCATGACATTTCCACTGGTCATCACTAGAGGGCACTGTAAGCAACACGACAGCAGGCTTGGGCACCACAAAATACAACAGAATACAGAATAAAAAGTATATAGTCAGGCTTTAGCCGGAATTAAGAAAGAAAGCCATTTAAATAATATAGCTAGTGACTTTTTTGTCTTGAGGAACTTAACACTGATGTCAGTTGTACTGTACGAATAGAACAACTTATTTATTGGAATTATAATACAAGGAAATAAATTAACCTGGGAAAAAAAAACAAAACAAGACCTTCTAACTTTTTCCCCTCCTAAAAAATGTCTCTGTCATTTATTATCAGCTGGCTCTCTGTATTCCAGACAGTGGGATGATGAGTGGAGTCCTCACTTTCCTTTTCCTCACAGCAGAGATGCTTCAGCGGAGAAAGACGGAGGCTCTTGTGCAGCAGAAATGAGTATCTTGCTAAATGTAATCTTGACTTTAAAATACATTTTCCCACATCAAATTTTCTCTCCCTTTTTTTTTTTTTTTTTGCGCGGAGGAGGAGGAGGAGTCCTGACTTCTTCCTATTGCTTTTAAGACACATACAATTGGGATGGACCAAAGCACTCTGGATATCAGTCTTGTTTTATGGCACCGCTGCCGATGGCTTTTAAATACACTCCTCTGTCGGGTGTTGGCTTGTGCTGGAGAGACAGACGGGATTGTTCTGATCCAGTTCTGAGTCTCCCAGAGGAGAATTAAAAAACAACAACAAAATAACTGTACAAATCCAAGTTTTCCTCCTGTGCAGAGGCAGATCAAGCTGCCTACACGTTGGTGGCTGAGAGACAAACAGCCTCGACGACCATTCGGCGGTCAGAAGAATCTCACAGCAACTTTGTGGAGAGAGAACACAGGTGCTAAACTTCTTCGCTCTCCATTTGAAGGAAATGAAAACCTTCTCTGTGTTGGGTGTTTATTACTCTGCTCTTACAGGTGTGTATGATTATGAACTGGGCTGGCAGATTTGTTGCGTACCTGTCTTGACTCTTGCTCGGCACTTCAGAGACTTCCTCTTTTTTTCAAGTCACCTGGATGTCTCTGCTACCCTCGGCTGTAGCGGGTTTTGATTTGGCACGAAAAAGACACCTTTTCAGAGAAGATGGGTGACATTTGGAAAGAAGAGTTAGTGAAAAAAAAAACGAGGAAACACAAAAAAAAGGTCCGATATCTACTGCCGGCTGTCCTAAAAAGAGAAGCGCATCCTCTGAGCGAGCATGTCCGGAGGATGAGGAGATTATTTATGTTCGCCGTGAAGTTGACTTCTAAAGTGAGAAGAGGGAAAGAGAGGAGGGGAGAGCTTTCCCCTTCGTTGGCAATTTTGCAGAAAGATTTTGGCACAGCAAGATGAGAGAAAGATCAATTCAGCAACCTTCTCGTGGTCCCATAGGAGAATAGAGGACATAATCTGATAAGCAACACCCATTTTTCTTGAGTCTCATCCTGAGTAGTTTAACAGATGGTCTGTGGACACTGAGACAATAATACCACCGCCCTGATGTGTGAAGCCAATGGAAGGTGGTTAGAGGGTTCAACATCAGAGTAACTGAGTCCAGCAGCAGCTGAACTGGGATTAAACCTCCACTTTTCTTCTGAATGATTTCTTGTCAGTGTGCTTCTCCGTCCAGATGTGCTGATGTATGCATTTGTGTGCGTGCGTGTGTGTGTGTATGTGTGTGTGCGCGTGTGCGATTGAATTGTGCAGAGACTGAGAGTCAGTTCATGTCTATGGTGTTGAAGACCCACTCAGTGAATTTCTTGAGCTTTGTGGCAGAGGTTTGCGACTCTTCCTGCAGTCTCTGGTTGTCCTCCCAGAGCCTCTTGATCTGAGACTGAAGACGCACCTTCTCCTCACGCTCCTACAACACACAAACAAAGATTGGATACAATTAGTAAATGAAGTTATTAAGTAGTTCACTGAATAAATGTTTCCCCAACTACAAAGTAGAAAAAAAGAAATTGCTCAACACTCTTGAACTTAAGCACATTCAATTCTATATAAATATAATCAGTTCTCCATCTGCTTAGTGATTATATTCACAATTCAAGCCTTTTTTCGAGTTGACACTTGAAATCCAACTAAAAGAATATCAATAGTTGGCTCTGTGAAAATAAATATATGTTAATAATATAATAATAAAAGTGTGAGGCTCAGGCATCTAGTTACTATAAAAACACTGTAAAGAGAGTGTTGTTTCAAGCTGTCAATCAACTTCAGTCAGATTGCAGCTGGCTTGAGAGTAAAGGAAGGAGGTGAGAATGAAGGATGTTAGTTTTTACTGTCAGAATGATTTACTGCTGCTTTCAAAAACTAAATCAAATCAAAACACAGTTTATCACTTGCTATGATTTCATAGACAGCTCGGAGTTTACAAAGAATGGCAGGAGATATCAACCATATCAACCAGACTGCAGCAAGTCTAATGGTGAAAACTTTTCACTGTGGAGAGGTCGGACTCTGTTACAGGTAGGCCACATGTTCGAAAATAGCTGTTCAGTGTAACGATACGACTCCAGCAGAAGCAGGCCTTTCAAACTTGCGTGCTTGTTAGCTGTGAACAAGGTGATAAAGGTCAACGATCACCAAAGCTGGTTAAACTAGGACTACAAAAACAATGTCTGATGCTGTTTATGGATCCACACTGTCTGGGGATCAAAAGCTGAGACACCAGAGCTGCTGGAATAATTGTGTGTTGACTGTCTTCACAGCCACAGTCCACTGAGGATACTTTCAGTAGGATAACTGACAGTAGCTCTAATTCACTCGCTAGATTTTACTCCAACAGAGACTTTCGGGAGGAGGTGAATATGATACGTACAGCATAAACCTGCAAGTATTATTTGATGCTGAAGAGTCAGCTCTAATTAATATTGATGTGTGGAAAATACACGCACACATCTCAAGCAAAAAAATGCATCCCTAAGAAAGATACACAAAGCAACTTTAAACTGTTCCTGAGGTGACTTGAAGTAAAAATAAGTTTGATTGAACTGAAAGTCTAAGTCAGCGGTTTACATTGATGAGCAGCAGAGTTTAACCAAAAAAAGCGGTAGCGCTCAACTGCTGACTTCGTATTTTCTATTGAAAACAAAATGTATATTCTTTAACGTCTTCCCTGTTCCACTGTATGCAAATCAACCCAAGGCTAATTTTTCATCCCTGAAGTGGAACAAAGAAAATAATGCTTGAGCACAACACAGAGGAGGCAGTGTACATGCTGATATGCCACAAGGGTATTAACAGGGATTCTGTGTGTAACTGTATGAGTATGTACTGTGCAGTTTGTATATGTGTCCAGAGGATGTATGTCATGTTTACGTGACCTCTCCCACCTTCTTCAGGTCCTCCTGGAGCATCTTTACCATGGCCTCTAGCTTAGTCACCTTCCTCTCCAGCCCTATGTGACCTTCACTGTGGAAACAAGTAAGCACAGACATTTAATAGGCTTTGGTTATACATTATATACACTATATTCAGTTAAATTACATTCATATATAATATGCAGTTGATATGACACCAATCAAAACAAAAAGAACATCCTAACACAATAAGAAGTCATTGAATTAATTAATTTAGCAATACTCTATTTAGTTAGTTTTACTCGATTACATGTTTAAAGAAATATGCATAATGAACAAGCTGTGGTCTTGAGGCTGTTTAATAAGTTTCTTGTTAATTTCTTGTGTGTGAATCTATTTCTATCTTGATTACAGCTTAATCATATTATCATTATTACAGTGTTACCTAGATGAGGGTCGTGAGAGTGGAGCGGGCTGCAGCTCTATGTGGGGCTGCTGAGGACTGGAGGCGCCACTGCTTCGGTGATTTGAATCCCCAAACACAAAACTTCTCTGGACTGGAGGCACAGAGACATGAACCAAGGTGGAAATAAGACAAAGTTAGTAAAGTAGAGAAGAAATCAGCAGATTCAGTTTTTAAAGGCCTCTAGCTGAAATTGCACGTAAACATAGTCATGGTATAACATGCATTAAAGTCTCTATAATTACTTTTAAAGGCTATCATATCAATTTGTTATGGTTACATTTATGAAGTTAAAATGAGAGTATTTGACCGTACCGTAGTGTGGGTTTCTCTCAGTCTCAAAGGTATTAGCCACATCTACCAGATGTGTCCACTCAAGCGGGCTGTCCCTCTCTGAAGATGGGAGAGGCATCAGCTCCTGAGGGATGGGTCCACGGTGACGTTCCACCAAATCCACCAATGACGTGTCAGATGCTGAGAGGTCCCCTGCAGACAGAGTTTAGTGCTGCATGAAGTTCTGGAGAAAACTTTGTATATTCAATTGTGTGTTACCTTCCCACAACTCTGCAGAAATTATTATAATTAGATCTATTATTTGGATAGTGTCTTACATCTACTGATTTGCAGATTCATCTCTATAACAAGATTCCTACACCCTCCCTGCTCTTTCTTACCGTGGAGTTTGACTCCCAGCTTATAGGAGGGCCGTCGGAGAGGCACACCCCGCGTGGTGGGTGAGCGTGGAAGGGTGGAGCAGCTGAAAAGAACATCAGCACCCAGTGCCGGTTCGGGCACCGAGTCCCTCAGAGGTGGAAGGCGCTGGCCACGGTAGATGCTCTCATCTGACAGTGTGCGGTGGAGCGAGCGACGGCAGCTCGGAGACCTGGTGCCTGGTGGTGATTTGTGGGCGTGCTGTGCAGGGAGGAAATACTCACATTTACTGATACGTAAATCTGATGTGCCACCCAACTGAAGACCAGGTGCATCAATGCTTCTACGATAAAGATTACTTGCAAATATTGTGTGTGTATCCAAAGCCTGATATATTGTAGATTGTATATTGTAAAATGTGCAGATTCCTCCGTAGTTGTCCAAAAATGATTAAAAGCATGTCAGTGAGCCACACCACTGCACTGGCTGAAGTCTTCCTTCGCCCCCAGAGGAGTGCGATTAAAGTTGTTTGTTTAGAAACGGATCCAAAGAGTAATAACAGCCATTAGGCTGTAACTGTCAGCAGAGAGGATCCTTGTATGGGCAGACACCACTGCACATGTGTGCAACTACAGTTTACAGAGCTTTGCTAACTCATTGGGCTACATATAAAAAAACCTCTTCACTGCAAAGAATTTCAGTAAGTCAAGAGTGCGTGACATGTAGTACAACAAGCTAGAGAATATCTATAAACTGAAGTGTGCTCAAGCATGCACAGTGGTGTCTGCCATACAAGGACACTCTCTCTTACAATCTGTTACAATCTTATCACTGTTATTCTTTTTTTGGAGCAGTTTCTAAACAAACAATGGCAACCAATCTCTTCGTGGAGCAGGAACATGTCACCCAGTGCAGCAGCAGAGATGAATAAGATATATCAGACGACTTTGGATACACCCACAATACTTTTAAGTAGGACGATTATTGACAATGAGAAAAATAAAAAATAAAAATCACCAGACTTATCCTTTAAGCTGTTATTATTTGAAAGCTGCAGTTAAATCTAATCAATCCCTGTAACAGGTTTTATAAACATGCCTGTAAAAATACCTTTTCCTTATGTCTGCGTGGTGGTGGGGGGCTGTCTGGGGCGCTGTGCCTCTTCACATCTTCTTCCATGGTAGATTTGGCATGAGGCTGGGGAGAGTGCATATCTCTAAGAGAGGGCCTGGCTGCTGGGGTGGGAACCACATCCCCTCCACTCTCTCCTGGAGACTTCCTAAAAATAACACACATAGCCAGAGATTTCATTAAAGATACATAAAGCATTGCTAAGGTATTGACTCTATATTGTAATAAAACATGGATAAGTAAATAGAAGAAAAAAGCAATGCAATTTGCTTTCAGTTACTGCATCCTGTTTAGTGTAATATTCTCTTCTGCCACAAGGGGGTAATCAAGTAGTACGCATATTATTACTAGTGATAGACATCAGTAGGAAAGTACAGTGGGTGGACAAGTAATGCAATCAAATACAATCATATACAAAAGGCCTGCTGTATGAATACTACCATATAAAGTTATGAATAATAATCATCTCTAGAGAGAAATGCTGAGATAATGCAGATGTCAAACAACAACTATTGTGTATTTGAGCAAAGCACTCAAAACTCAAAATGATCTAGTGCCACCATTAATAACTTCAGTAGAGGAATCAGGAGAGATGGATTTAAGAAAGAAAAGTGCAATATTAATGCAGCACTGTCCTAAATATCTTTATAACTTTTTGTCTTTAGTATTTTGTTTTTAGTGCCTCAAAAAAATATGGTCCCTACATTTCCCACAATGCATAAAAGCATCTATCATTGGACCCTACCTGTCTGGTAAATGCCCACACCCACAGTCTCTAACACAGGATTTCTGTTCAAAATGATTAGTCTCCAAGCTGGTCCTATTGTTTCCCTCATGCCCCCCCCCCCCCTTCTCTGTCCTTACTTGCGTGTATCTCCAAAGTCGACAGAATTGATGGTGGAGCCCGGTTTCCTCCAGCCAATCAGGTATTTGGACTGCGCTCCTTGGCGGGGATAAAAGGTTTTGGGCCCGGGGGACACTGAGGACTGAGATGAAGGGGAGGTGGCCGAAGAGGAGGACTCTTCTCTGGGGGAGCTGTGGCCTGAGTGCCTGGCACTGAGGGACAGAGGAGAGAAAACAGAGGGGTGTGGGGGATGTTCATGAATGCAAAGCTTACAGACTGATGTAAGCTACATACATGTATTATAAAACAAGTCAAAGCAATGTGATCCTTGTCTTGAATTGAGGAGGGAATTTACAAGTTTTAGACCCTTGGGGAATGAATTTTGGCCTTGGGCAAAGCATTATGTGACGCATAATAGTATAATTTTGTAATTTATAGGCCCAGCAGGAATAAGATATACTCAAACTTCCATAGTTTAAGAAAACACTGGAGGCGCCACAGTGGCCCGATGGTTAAGGCACATACCACTCAATCACAATATGCCTAATTCGATTCCCAGCAATGGGACCCTTGTTGCATGTCATACCATCATCTCTCTCTCCCTGTACTTCCTGTCTCTCTCCACCAAAAACTGTCAAATGAAGGCAAAATACTTACAAAAAAAAAAGAAATCTTAAAGATCCCCTCCAGACATGTTTTTGAGATATGTATAAAAAATACTCTAGTTTGAATAATAATCTGCGTCTGATGTGGTTTTCCTCATTAAAAATTCAAGAATGTATAAAAATGCAAATATATTTCATTTGAGACATTTTCCTGCTGGACACAAGATGTCTCCTACTTCACTGTAAAGTCCATTCTCGGTGTTTGTGCACTGGAGGCTTCGTGTTTACACATCATACTTTTGGTCCAATGGGCTTAGGTAGAATATTGGACCAGGACTGGCTTTTCAAACTAGTCGTGATGTCAAAAACTTTCCACATTTCGCAGATGAATGTGAAAACAGAATTCCAGTATCTAACTCTGCACATATGTCATTCTGCACAGTGAAGATCAAACATCACATTTTTGAGTGGAGGGTGACTTAAAAAAAACAAAACAAAAATAAAAACACTGAATCCCAAAATGTAAGAAGCAATCTTAATAATCACATTTACTTAACTTTAAATACCCATCAACTGGGAGAAAATTGAGGAATCATGTTAACTTATCCAATCATATTTTTTGATTAACTTTGGTGATTGATGTAGGAAAAATATGATTTCCAGGGGGAGAAATACATCACTGTGTTATAGATGGAAAATTCTATCACACTATCACCTTCGGTCAAGCCAACTCATTTCTGAGCCCTCTCCCAGTGCCACTCTGACAGAATACAAATGTAGCTTAAATGCTTGACAGATGATGTCCAGGTCATGAACTGTAACTCTATCTGAGCGAGGCGAGGGGGGGGGAGGGGGGATTAAGACATGCTCAAACAAGAGGGCTGTGCCTCTAGTAAGTTCTCTCAGCCCTAAACGCCATTTCAGCTCCGAAAAGTTGGACACGTGTTCCACATTTCCTGAAGCATAATGTGGAAAGATAAGAGGCAGTTGAAATCACTCCTGCGCTTGGTTTCCAGGAAGACCTTGTTGAAAGGGAGGTGGTCCAGTGTGTGTTCTTCTCAGATGAAGAAATATTGCCTCTGAGTTATGAGAATTGGAAACATGTTGCAGAGGTCATGCAAAAGCTGCGATGACAAATGACAACGTGGAAGAGGTCAAATTTGAAATGAAAAACATGGAACTTTTTTATTCCAAGGAAGCAGATTTACAAATGATTCATTATCATTCTCTCATGAATATAGTTAGCTGTTAACCTGTGACTGTTTTTTTAACTACTTCTCTTATTTTAGAAGGTATTCAGTAGGCTGTGTGGGTTTGGTTATTGGTCAGCTGCTTGTGTTTGTTAAGGTGATGGCACACTTTAAACCCATTGGCCACAATGCTGGTTTGTGTCAGATCAATGTGGTTTTCATTCCACTTGAACACAGCACACAAAACACATGACACTCATGCTGACCTGAATTGATGGCTGTGTAGGCACGTAAAGACAATACCACATGTAAAGGTTTCATAATGAATACATACTCATCATGAAAACTTTTTTTTAGCAGTAAAAAAAGATCTACTGCCCACTTCTGTTTGAATATCAGCTGATAGAGATTCAGTGTCATACCTGCAACTTCATATGCTGCCTGCATTCCATTCAGCCTGGTTTCTCACCCTCTGTTTCTTTGCAAGAAATCTCCACAATGTACAAGCAATGGTTTGAAATCTTTTAGGCTTGTATCCCTTAATAGTGGAGCAATACCTCCCATAAAGGCTCATCATAGGTTGCTCATATTCATTAACTATATAAAATTTGGATAGCTTTTTAGAGCTGTAGGGAGCTATCCAGCCTTTTTTCAAGAAAAAGAAAAGCTGTGAGAAAAGTGAGAGATAATAAGCATACCAGAAAATGTTCATATTCTTTCTTAACTTGTTGATCATTTCACAACCTGTCAGATTTATAAGAGGTCTCACCACCAATGTTTGTCACACAAACAAATATCAACAAAAATATACAAATACAGACCTTGAGTGTGATCCAGTATCACTCAGGCTGTAGGTGCTGCTGTCTCTAACGAGGAGATGAGTAGGTGGGCTTCGGCCCGTCCCGTCCATACTCCTTTCACCCGGCGGGCCTGGGGACTCGGCGGCAGCAGGGGACCTCTCCAGCATCCTGCGACCCCCCTCCGTGGGGCTGTGCCATGGAGATGATGACCGCTCCCTTCCCTCTCTGGCTCCGCTGGGAGCCAGCAGGGAGGTGGTGCTGCCATGATGAGAGTGGGGGTGGGCGTGATGTGAGGCTCCATAAGAGCTTGTGTCAATGCCACTGTCGGCCGAGGCACCCTGGAGGTAGCCTCCTCCTCCCAAGCCGTTGGGCTCTGATTCACCTTGGTCTCCACTGGAGGCTCCACCCGCCCCCATTTCGTACCATTTATCGCTGTCGCTATGGCCCCCGCTGGAAGCTGTGCTGGATAGAGTGTTGCTGCTGGAGTGACCAGAGTAAGGGCCATCCGACTGAAGTGAAAGAAAGAACATCAAAATAAAACAAAAACATCAAACTGCGTTGTCAATTTCCTGAACTCATTCCGGAACTCATTTAAAGTTAAAACCTGAAGAGTTCGGTTTAGAACCTGCTCTATGTGTAAAGTGCCTTGAGATAACTTTGTTGTGATTTGGCGCTATACAAATAAAGATTGATTGATTGATTTGAAAGGTGTAAAACTGACCTGGCTGCCCTTCTTCGGGGACAGGTGGATGACCTGCTCCTGCCTCTGGATGCGGGGACCTCCAGAGTAGCCTTGACCGGACTTAGAGACTGGCGCCTCTGCAAGAAACAGAAAAATACACATGGCTGGAGTTGGTGACAAACACACGCAAAAAACCCTGAAGTATAAACAGATGACTTGTTGATGATTCAACAAAGAAGTTGTTCCCCGCTCTGCTCATTTATGTGTATTTTGCTACGACAGCAGTCATGTTTCCAGGAGGCTCATAACGCTGACACTGTTTTCATTTTGCCTCTGCTGTGTCCATGAACAAAAAACCCACATCACTTGCCATCAAAAGCAACACACATCAAATGGAAATTTGTCCCCATACGGTCCCTGCTGGCTTTGTTTGTTCTAGGCAAGCTGTACCGCGTGAGAGAACGTGTGTGTGTGTGTGTGTGTGCGTGTGTCCTGAAGCGAAACTCCGGGTATAAATGGGTCTGTTGTGTAATTGTCTAGATGTTATGCAACAAGACATACAGAGTAGGCAGCTAATGACCACAGCACCATGAGAGAGAGATAGCTGAGGGAGGTATCATAACATCTGCTGGGGTGAATCCAGAAGTGTAGAGGAACACCCCCCCCCCCCCCCCCCCCCCCTCCATATCTCACTAAGAATATTCATTACTCTGCATAGTTGTCTCTGCACAGCGGCCCAGAGGGCTCTCTGCGCTAATTAGAGACGGTTGCACGTGTGCATGCCTGCTTGTTTTGAGTGACTGTGCATAAATATGCAGTATATATGTGACTAGTCTCTGTATTGGATATTTCATGAAGAAATCAAAAGTAATTTACCAGAGTCTTAGGCTGATATGTGCGCTAAGAAATAGAGCGAGTTCTGTGCATAACAGTAGAAACAACATGCAGTCTTCTTTATTCTTCACTGTCTTACTTTCCCACTGCATAAATTATTTCCATACAAAGCCTTATATAGACTACTTTAATGGTTAAGGAGGCAAGGGTTGTAAAATCCTCTGCTGTCCTGTTTAAGTGTGACAGGAACTAGGAGACAAAAGTGAGAGTGCTGCCCTCTGTGTGACTTGTGTTATTTCTGGACAAAGCGCGGCCACATCATCATTGCCGGAGACTAACGGGTCAAAGGGGTAAAAATGGGAAGAAGAGGGAAGAAGAGGGAAGAACAGAACTCTAAAACCGCGGAGGCTGCACAGTGGACATTTGGCTGACTTACACTGAGCTGGCCTGGGCCTGAATTGTCCCTCCCTGACCAATAAAGACATAAGTGCTCTAAACAACCACAAATGAGAGACCAGGGCCTTTCTCTGTGATTGTGGTGGACAGAAACAGGTTGAGGACATGACTGAAACTAGGCTGGTCAACAATCAACCAAGCGACGTCCTGCTGGGAATTGGAGGAGCAGTAGAGGAGCAGTTAAGTTTTTTTGTGGCTTTCGGTGGCCGAGCTGGACGAAAAAGAAGAAAACTCCCAAAAAACAGTTCATGGAAAATACTTAGTAATTAAATGAAAGCCAAAATATAAGGAGAATAAAAAAGATGAATGAGAGACAAACAGCATTGGGGAATAAGGAAAAGACTGAAGGGAGGGTGGAGGGGGGGGGGGGGGGGGGGTGAAGGAAAGCCACACAAAGAGTAAGCTGGCCAGCTGTGTTGACAGGAAAGAAAGGAATTTCTCCCACCTCTCTTCCTGTATTATTAAAACTTACAGACAAGAAGGAAAAGTGACAAAGAGAGAAAAACCCACATTCTTTAATTGAGGTCACTGTTTCAACACCTTCCTTTCCCCCTCTTTTAATAATTTTCTTTTCATTTTTCTGCTCCTCATTATGTCCCACCTTCTTGTCTGTTTGCAGAGACATTAAGACCCTCTCTGTGAAAGAATTCACAGAATGCTGAGGAGGAGGAGAAGGGGAAAAGTAGTGGCTGCTTAGGAGGCAGTGTGGATGCTGCATCTCTGCTGTAAACAAAAAACTGTCTCCAGCAGATGAGGCAAGCACACACACACACACACACACACACACACACACACACACACACACACACACAGACACACACAGACACACACAGACACCTCTGGATACCTGCCGTTTCAAAAGATTTAGAATTACAGATGAAACTCTTTTTTTCCCCTCCCTTCCTTGCTATTCAAGAGAGCAGAAGTCTCCCTTCACATTCCTGCACCCTTATATAAACACACATCCATAAACACACACACACACACACACACACACACACACAGACACACACACACACACACACATATAACCACGCACTGATGTTTACCTTCATCTCTCATTAGTAGTTTAACTCTAACA